>NC_068402.1:21307383-21343924 GCF_023724105.1 Carassius gibelio | reverse complement strand
AAATAAATTTTCAGCAAATTTTCTTTTTTGGGTGGAAAATTCCTTTATTAATCTTTAACCTGAACACCATTTTAAAAGAACATTGTGCCAAAAACATAATATGAATATAATCAAAATAGAAGTGATTTTATCATTTCAGTAATGTACTGTACATTGGTTAGCCAACAACTGTTTATTGTTATTAAGTAGATATTTTGGATAAATAGCTAACCAACTAACGTTAAACCAACATTAGTGACAATATCTGTTGATGATCTTTAAGGAAAGTCTGATATTTCATATGTGAAGACTGAAGGATCACAAACACCAACTCTTAAGATGAAGGACAAGGTGGTGAAGACATATTTGTAAGTGATTCAGTAAATAAATGCATACAACCATCCATAAAATGTTTTGTGCTCAATTTTATACATTGTGTTGCCCTGTATGTTTAGACATATTTAATTTGTGTCTGTTAATTTTAGGGAGACTGTCAGCGATTACAGATTCCATTCCACTCCTGTTCAGGAATGCTGGCTGGTACCATTCCAGTCTGTGATGGAGGCAGAGATTTCTGATTTCACTGTCACTCAGCTTTAGAGTTAACAAACAGCGTTTCCTTTTGATTTTGATGGTTCATGTTAAGTAAATGCATCAATGGTTTAATTCTACCTGGCCTAGGAAGACATACATTCAATTGTCTTAAATATATAGTTTGCTTGATATGCTGACTTTTTGTTTTTGTTTATGAAAATTAACTTTCCACTGATTAATCCAGATTAATGCTTAATACATAAAGCTGATTGAGTTGGGTAGCTCATTTCAACAGGAGGGAACATTTAAGTCCATGAAAGTGATTTTGTGCTTTTTTGGAATAGCACAAAGTGATGTTCACTTGTAGAATGCAAGCTTCTAGAGGGCACATATGTCAGAAGTAATACATTTAGGTAAAGGGGTGCAGAGCTAGAGGTGGTTTTGTAGGCAAACATTAATGCCTTGAATTTTATGTGAGCAGCTATTGGTAATCAGTGCATACTGAAAAACAGAGGTGTGACATGCATTCTTTTTGGCTCATTAAAAATTGATCTTGCTGCAATGTTCTGGTTTATTTGTAATTGTAAATTAATTGTTGTTCTTTCATTATGCCTCCATGCTGAAAATATATATTTTTTAATATAATCAAAGAATACATGTTAAAATTGGGTATCCGAACTGATTGCACTGTATTTTTACTCTTTTTTTAAATGTAAAATAATTTTTTGTTTCTAACTGTTTTTAAATTCATTTTAATTAAGTACATTTTTAAATAATTTCAAACGTTTAAAAATTGCTTGTTTTATTTTAGTTATTTTTCTTCATGATTATTTTATGTAAAGCCCTTTGAATTACCATTGTGTACGAAATGTGCTCTATAAATAAACTTGCCTTGCCTTGCCTTATTACATCTGTTTTTCTAATTTAAATTTATGATTTAATTTTCCCTCTCAGGCAAACAATATTTGAACCAAAAGATATTTGCAAATTCATCTAATATTTATTAAGGTACAATCATTAAAATAAAGGTTTCACACAGAATAAAAATTTGGGGTTTCTTAAAGAACCTTACAGTGATCAGTTTTTAAAATACCTATTTTTACTAAAGCATGAAGAACATGGTAATAATCTGAAGAAATGTTTTTCCATTCCTTAAATCTTTTGTGGAATGTAAAGGTTTCCTGGGTGTTGAAGATTCTGCACTGAAACAGAGATGTTAATAATGAACCATCTTTTTATTTATATTTTTAAGAGTGGATGTTTTCCTTAAAACTCAAGTCAAACAAGCCCTTGACAAATTTGCGGTTTAACAAACACAAACTATTGAAACAATGTACAATGCCAGCTGTTTGGTTCGTCTTGACATTTTATAAGGCTATTACCTGTACTTTAGGAGGGTCTTCTTCTACAGACTCTTCGACCCTGGTCCATTAGTTCCTCCCTGAATTTCTCTAACATAAAAATGTAAAGAATGGGGTTGGCCACTGTAGAAGAGGTTGCCATTAAGCGTAAAAAGATAGCAAAAGGTCCAAAGTGAGGCAAAGGACCAGCCGCTTTATCACCCTCAGCTATCTGGGCAAACATCAAGCCATAGGATGGCAGCCAACAGAATGCAAAATCCAGCACAAGGGCTTTATGGTTGTCCAGCGTCCTCCAAGCAAACTGAGGCGATGCCAAGACGACCGCTGGTATCCACAGAACACCACAACTATTTTTAAACGCACCTCTCTATGCCATTGATATACTTTTGACTGATGGACCACAATGATGTACCGCGCAAAAGCCAAAGTGGCAAGCGTGAAGGCGCTCGCCGCTGTGCACATCGCACTCAGGAAACTCACAGACTTGCACATGAAGCTTCCAAACGGCCAGTGACGGGTTGCAATGGCGACTGTGTGGTATGGAAGACACGAAAGGAGGAGAAGATCTGCCACACTTAATGACAGAAGAAGAACATCTGTTCCATTTGCATTTGTTTGTTGGAGTCCTCCTGTTCTTCCTCCACTGGGCTGTCCATGTCCTCGCCTCATCGCACGACAGATGACAATAAGAACCAGGATGTGTCCCACCACCCCGGTTACCAGGATGAAGCTGTCAAATATGGGTACCAACACTCGCTCAGCATCACTCAGTCCATGACCAGAACTGTTCGTCTCAGTAGTCCCATTAACCATAATGGAGTGTCCAACAATTAACAACAATCTGATTCTAAATGTAATTGGTTCTTAAATCCAAGCATTATTTCCATGCATCTCGACAAACAGTTCTACAACATTTGTGCAGCAAATACTGTAAGCATCTGGAAAAAGTTGTACTACTCTACTTCTCTTTCGAGTTGTCTCTCAGACTATTAGAAATTGTTCAAAAATTTGTCCCCAATCCTCTGGTTATACAATGCACATCCTTATCCTTCATGTAGTTTTGCCTGGGAGGTCCCGAAGAGATTGTACTGTACAGTAGTCTTGATAAAACGCTCTGGAATGCATCAATAGTTAATGATTACAGGACTTGAAGTGCAGAAATACTGCTACTGGTTTATTCCACTTCAGGAGAAACAACATTTGCCTGAAATCATTATTTATTTGCTGTTCCAGAGATAAATTTCCACTGTAATTCCTTTACAAATATGGCAGATGCAAAGCCATGACAAGGTTGCAATACAATCAAGCAGTATCTCGAGGACAAAGTGCTGGACTGGTCAAGTACGCAATGTTTAAAAATATATAGGTCCATAAAAATATCAAATTATAGTATAATTAGTAGTATGTTAGTATCTGTTTGAATTTCAGATCTGCTGGAAGGACTTTAGAGGACTTTAAAACCTCAGTGACGGTGGCTGCTTTTAGTAAAGTGACCTTTGAGTTGACCTACGAGGAACTGCTAAAGCGTCGCCTCGGAAAATATGAGCTACTCATCAATGCCCAACCAATGCAGCCGGTGGCTGACTTCAAGGTAATGGAAGAAATGAAGAAGAAATTAATAATCAATTTTGATGTTTCTTTTCCGCACATTAAATAGATGTACACATCCGAGAGAAACCAGGAATTTCCTTCTTGGAGGTGAAAGGAGATTTGAGCACCGGTGATCTGGCCAATGCCATCAAAACCACCAGAGCAGACAAAGACGTAAGAGCTTATAGGAGAGTTAAAAACAGTGTTTGAATTGAGGGGGGGCTGGGGGGGTCCGGGACCCCCCATAAGCATCAAGGGACCCCCATAAGGCCCAAAAAAATGACCTTGGGGGGTCCCCTCGTTTTTCATGAAAACTAAAATAGAAACAATATTTGACATAGCCTTATCTTTTTGTTTTTAATCAAAGTATTGTGCTGCCGCTCCCATAAAAAGCTACTTCAAATTAAAGATGTCTGAAAAAATACTCAAGTGCGCCACACGCTGTTTTCTGAAGGAATTTACAGACTGTGGGCGTGATGTCATTGTGTGATTAATGATCCTTCCTCGTTATTTTATCTCACGATGACGGTAAGATAATATTTCTTTGTTTAATGATTGTTTGGTACACCTAATTTACTGCTACTGAATAAGTGTTTATCTTAGAATCGGATGCTTATTATAATCTTGGTCTATCAATAGTTGTTTTTTTATCTAATGATGCTAGCTCACTATCGGATTGTTAGTTGTAAATTAGCCATCTAAAGTAATTCTGAGGAAAAAAAAGCTAGCATTGCACCCATTCTGAATTAAACAAATAATTTTAAATCTAGTAACATTAGCGCCGTGTGTCCACCAAAGCATTTTTCCCCGCAGCTAGCGTATTTTTTCACTTGTTCTCAAAGGGAGCACCACGGTTTTTAAATGCCATGAGCGCGCAGAGCGCTGAGCATTAGGAGATGTTCAACTTTGGATAAAGAATGTTCAACTTTGGATAAAACGCTGCGCTCATCACTGTCACTGTCACTTTCTAGTCAGCTGACCAATCAGAGTGCAGGAGGGGCGGGCCAAAGAGTCTCAACCACTGATCTATAATATAGATATCATATATAGATCAGTGGTCTCAACTGAAAAACGCAGCCCACAAAAAGCGCTCTCAAGCGCTCACAGCTGGGCATTTTCATCAGAGCGCCTGGTGCTTTCAACTGCCTAAAAACGCTTTGGTGGACACATGGCCTAACTGCTCAAAAACAGTGTTAATTAAATTAAGGACATTATTACTGATGAACATGTTTTTTGTGTCAACGATGACAAAGCAGGGTTGCTAACTCTCACAAATTGTGCGTGAGACACACATGCATTGATTATTACGCCGAAGACAAACATGCAGATAGGGTGACCACCCTTCCCGCGTAGCGTGTGCGCACACAGCGTTTGAAGCCCAATTCATGCGTCCCACAAATTGAGACTGTGTCACGCATAATCAATGCTTGCTCATAAAAAGTTGGTCGCTCATCTATATCTGGAGTCATCAACCCATCGATCGCGGTCAACAAGTCGATTGCGAAGATTTTTCAAAATCTGAGAAAAAAAGGTGCAAGCCTCCGGTGCGAGTTGGGAGGTGCAAGCCGGTGTGATGAGATGTACTAATATCCGTCTGCTCGGGCATGATTGTTTTAGGCCTGTAATTGATTGATTATTGAGGTAATAGGCAGTGGTGTAACGAGCCAACACTGGGCCCTTAAGCAGGATTATCAAGGCGGGCCCCCCTACTACAACACGTGATGACGCTACACGCACCAAAAAAAAAAAAAAAAAAAAATGCTGGTGTCGGTGCACCATAATAACACATTGTTACTGTTACTTTCACTGTTATATACACATAGGCATAGGTCCAAATACATAAAAAAGATGCTCACTTACATTATAGCTACATTTTCCAGGCTTTCCTCTGTGCGAAGTTGTCGATCATATCCTTAAGGTCCAGATTGCGCGCACGGGCATTCTCAATTGACAGTATGGCAAGTCCATAGAGACGACTCTGTCCCATTGAGCTTCTGAGATAGCTTTTTATCAGTTTTAGTTTTGAAAAAGAACGCTCTGCAGAGGCCACTGTCACTGGGATGGTCAGAAAAATCATGAAAGCAGTGCAAACCTCCCCAAAACTCGCAGTGGTGCAGCTGTTCTCGACGATCAACATCTTTGTCAGCTGTTGCTCTGTTTTCATTTGTGAAATACTGTCTTTCAAGCATGAACGGAATGATAACAATTGCATTGGGAAATCAGTAGTAATGTCATCTCTGTAAATCTCCACCAGCCTGTTTGCTTGCAAAAACAGTTCATCATCTGTTACAGTGCAAAGGGTCTCGGGCAGTAAAACTTTGAAATTGTCAACTGTTGATCGTAAATCGATGAATCTCTGGGTCAACTGAGAGATGACAATATCAAGGCAGGCATTAAACACGTGTACGCGAAAGTATGACTCAGCATCTGCTAAACGTTCATCTTGACACAGCTCATCAAAATGCGCTTTCACTTTTCTCAACCGAGTGTTCTCAAATGCAGTGCTTACTCCCCACTTCTCTGAAAGGCTCTTAGCTGTTTGTTTGGCATCTTCCAAATTTTCTCGGAACGCAGTTAGGTCTCTGATGGCGCAGTCCAGTAGCTGGACTGCTGTAGCTGTGGAAGATTTTTATTAGTAAAGTTTCAATTAATCAAGTATATAATCAATGTGAATCTAGCCATTTTTGTTTTAAAGTTATTATTCTATTAAACTCTTACAGGCCTAAAATCTAATAGACAAGTTGCCTATGCCCTGGAATGCACAGAGATAAGCATATGGTCAGACATACCTTAAAGGCCTCCCCTCCCCTTGTGATTTATGATGGTCTAAAAGGAGACATGTCTATGTGGGACCGCCCCATGTATGATGTATATAAGGAAAAACCAAATAACGCACGGGAGAGTTCCTTGCAACGTCCTCTCTACTTTGTTTTGTTTAAAATAAAGTCTTTTCTTCGGTGAGAAACCCCTGACTGAGTGTGATTCTTCTGAGAACCGGCGAAATACACCACAGATTTGGCACCCCAGATGGGACTGGACAAGAGTGGCAGAGTGGACAGCCGCTTTTGAGCTGACCGATGATCAACACAACCGGGTGGCCACCATAAAACAAGGTAAGCATTTTTGCTTATAAAATTCGTTTGTGTTGGTTGAGGTCAGTTCTGAGTGGTAAGGACACTTAAAATCTACTCTTCCAAATTTAGAAAAAATAGGATATCCAAATTGAAAAAGGGGTTTCACTCCAGAAGAAATAACCGCATGCACATATTTGGTTTATTGAAAGGAAAGCCTTGTAAGGTAACCTAGATTTAAAACAAAAAGGGTGTAGGCAAAAAGACATTGTATGCAATGGTCTGTGTTTATTGGATAGCTGTGACCTAGGAAAGGGCAGTGATAAACGGATAAGCAGACAGAATAAGTGGGCCCTTAAGGACGCTCTAGGTAGAGCGAGCTCTAGAAAGAGCTGTGTTTTGTTGTGTGGATGAAACTGTGTCCGGACGAATGACCGTATGAACGATGATGAATGTATGAACAAATAAATTCCGTATTGGGTGGGTAAGGGTCGAGCACCGTTCCTGGACCTTCACTTAGGTGTGAACCGGCAGAATTGGACTCGTCCCAGATCCACTTGAGAGGGATGAATGTATGATGAGCCTTGACAATAAAAGGACAATTAATGAATGATTATCCCTTAGATAAAGGGAAAAAGTATGCAAGCATAAGCACTCTGGCTCAATAAAGAGTGTAGCAAGTGTGAATGGGCTTAGGGAAATAGTATCAATAAAGTTTGAACCGAGATCTATAATAGAGTTTTGAAATTTGGATGTCGGTGTGAAAGGGGAGAACATTTTCTGAGCCCAGTACAGTGGGAGTGAGAGCAAGGGAGGAAGTTCCCACATTAAAAGTTTGAATACATGGGTGGACAAAAAAGGAAAGAGAAGTAAAAATAAAAATAAAGAATTATTGTTAGAAATAGTTATCTAAAAAGTGATAATAAAATAGGGTAAATAAAATAGACAGTTAAATAATAATATAAATTTAAAAAAGTGTAAACGCATGAGACAATAAAAAACTAAATTCAAAAGGGTATGACACATAAAAAAGAATAGAAAGTAGGGTGAAAGGGGTAAAAAATAGTTAAATTCAGTGAAAGGAAAGGAAGAGATTGTAACCAAGTTACTATATAAAACTAAAAAGTTGATTGTTGGTGGTAATAATATAAATAAGGATATGGCAGCCACACCAGTGGAAATCCTTGGATTAAAAAATCCACTGTGTAAAGAGCAAATAGACAAAATCTCGAAGAAATGGCAGAAGAGAACAAAAAATATGATGACAAAATGGCCAAAGGAAGGGACATTTGATGTGGCATTGTGTGAGGAAATGGAAACTCTGATAAAAAACTATAAAACTAAAAGCATCAATATGAAAAAAGAAAAAAGAGAAACAAAACGGGAAAAAGAGAAAAAAGTACTTGCGCTGTTTAAAAAAGAAAGTGAAGATATGTTGAAGAGTATAAAACAGGCTAGGAAAGTCCTAAAGGAGGCAGAGAAAGATAACATGAGAAAAGAAAAGATATATGCAGACCCCCCTCCCTATCTGCCTTTAGGAAAAGAATTCCCATTACTCAAGGGAACCATGGAGGTAACAGGAGAACTAGAGTTAGAAGGGCAGTTAGAGACGGAAGATAGAGAGGAACCAGCTGTAAAAACACAGAAGCAAACTAGACAGGAGAATGCAGAAGGTCTGCAACTCGACTGTTATAGACAAGCACGTACAGCGTTAGAAAAAATGAAAGCATGTCAGGAAGACAAAACCTGGTTTGAGGAAGGATTAGAAAGAAAACGGAGGAAAGATAGAGATATTGTAGCACAAGCACAAGCTTTGGAAGAAGAAATAGAAGAGAAAATTAAAGAATCAGGAAAAAAGATCAGAGAGGTAAATAAATTGGAAAGAGGAAAGAGTAAGTTGTTCTATGGTAGTGAGGATGAGAATCAGGCAGAGGAGTTATTTGAGAACGGTAAATGGGAACAGGGCAGAGATAAAGGGACACTTAGACCACTGGCCGCACAGCTCCCAATTTTAATCAAGGGTGAGCAGGGACAGTATGTCCCCTGGGCTTCGCAGGACCTCGAGGGGCTTGTCACTCGCCTTCCTGATATTCATGAGGGTGCAGGGAAATTCATTAAAGTGTTTGAAGAGGAAACAATGGGAAAGCTATTGGCAGTGGGAGATGTTAAAGCTCTGCTGGCTAAAATTCTTGGAGGGACAAAGATGGATGAAATTCTTCTTACCACGACTCTAAACAGAGCAGTGAACTCTCACAATATGGATGGGATTGTTTTTGATGCATTCCGCCCAGCAGTATGGCAGGCATTGCGTGCGGAGTATCCGATCAGACTGAATCCTAAATCACTGAAGGGAGAAGGAATTGGAGATTTAGAAAATCCTACCACTTATGTCCAAAAAGAGCTGAAAAGGTGGAAACAAGAAACTGAGGGGGATCCCGAAAGAGACCCATTAATGTCAACATTGTTTAGACAAGCTGTGATTGATGCTATGCCGCCAGCGGTAAAAAGCAAGCTGGAGGATGTGGTCGGTTTAACGTCTAAAACACACAAAGAGTTTTGTGACCATGTGTCTCATGCAGTGGAACAGCAAAGAAAAAATGAACTAAAACTTAAAAGTCAAGAGAAAGAGTTACAACGTAAACTAACTCAATTACAGCTTGAAGAACTCACAAAGAAAAATAAGAAAAATATTCAAGCTTCAGTAACAACTGCAACAGCAGAACAAATGACTCTAATGCCTCCAGTAATCGCTCCACAACCTACTATTCAGTCAAGCCCACTTACAGCAGTCCCTCCAAATGAACACTTGAACTCTGTGCCCATAATAAATGTTTATACTCAACAGCCAGGACAAATGGGATGGAGAAAAAACCCCATACAGCAAAGAGGCAGAGGCAGAGGCAGAGGCAGAGACAGGCCTCCCCCCTTGTGCTGGGGCTGTGGACAGCCCGGACACATCAAAGCTGACTGTCCAACTCAACAATGGCCACAGCAACCTCAGGGTAGAAGGGAGATGAGCTGGCAACAGCCTACTCAGGGCCCAGTGCAGGGCCCAGTAAACCCTTGGGGAGGTCCCAATCCAGGCTATTAGGGGTGCCCAGAGAATCCTAAAGGGGAGAGTCAGCTTCCAATTTTATCAACAAAAGCTGATCAAGAGCCTATTATGCAGATTAAAATAGAGGGAGAACCATTTCCATTTATGGTAGATACGGGGGCAAATTTAACATGCATTAATTTGAAATATGCTTCACATCTCCCCTTGTCTGGAAAATTTGCAAAGACAATAGGATTCTCGGGAAAAATGCAATTGATTCCCATAACAGCTCCAGTGTGTCTACAAACAAAAGATCAAAGTATAACAATGCCCATTCTAGTATCAAATCAAACTCCTATTAATTTGTTAGGAAGAGATGCATTATGTAAATTAGGACTACAAATTTGGTGTTCTCCAGAAGGTATATATATTGATTCAATAGGAACAGAAAAACAAATGATGGTTGCAGAGCCAAAAGCAAATGTTTTTTGGATAGGACAGATAGAACAAGATGTGAGACAGACAGTCAATAAATGGGGAAAGTTTATTGAAGCACAGATACCTGAAGCACAGCTATCAAAGTCTGAATTTCATTGCACAATGATGTATGATCAAGAAAGGGATGAAGATATAGAACAGAAATGGCAAAAAGAAACAAAAGGACAGCAGATTGAAATAGTCTCCCAGTACATCATCATAGGTAAGGAGGGAGCAGCTTTAAACATACCAGAAAGTGAGTTTGTCAAAAAATGGTTCAATGTAAATAACTCTGTCCCGCATATTGCAGTATATGTAGGAAGAAATTGGAAAGCAAAAGATTTAGGACCAATGATGAAAAGGGCAGAACAAAGCAAATGGGAATCAACAGAAAACCCATTGATTTTTCATTCAGCTGACAAAAATTACATCAAAATTCTGTGTGCAACCAGTTTGCTGGGAATTCCACAGGAAGTAGTTATCAGCCAAAATAAAATGACACAGATGACTACAGCATCTGATTTAATAAACACAAATGAGACTGAATTATTTAAGGAAATGGAGTGTCAGGTACCAACTGAGCTATGGTCTCAACATGACACAGATATTGGATTAATAAAATCAGCAAATCCAGTAAGAGTTCAACTAAAGCCAAATGCACGTCTGCCTAGAAAAGCACAATATCCCTTACGGGCAGATGCGGAAGCAGGAATAAAGGAGACAATTGAAGGCTTAGTGAAGGCAGGGGTATTGATAGAAACTACTAGTTACTGTAACACTCCAATTATGCCTATAATCAAATCAGACAAAAATAGATGGCGACTTGTTCATGATTTACGAACAATAAATGAAATAACGGAAGATATGCCAGCTGAGGTACCAAACCCGCACACTTTACTGACAAATGTCCCTCCTGATGCCAAATACTTTACTGTAATTGATCTTTGCTCTGCCTACTTTAGTGTACCGCTTGCAGAAGAGAGTAAATATTTATTTGCATTTACACTTGCAAATAAGCAATATACATATACCAGGCTTCCTCAGGGATATAAACATTCACCACATATATTCAACAAGATTTTGAAGGATGATTTAGAAGACCTTGTAATAGACGGTACACTATTACAATACATGGATGATTTGATTATCTGTTCTACCTCACTAGAACAATGTCACAAAGACTCAATTAAGGTGTTGACAAAATTAGCAGAAGGAGGACACAAGGTGTCTAAAAACAAATTGCAGTATTGCCAGCCTCAAGTGGAATACTTGGGAAGATTAATTGCATTTGGTACACGAGCTATAGCACCAGCTCAGTTAGAAGGTATAAGTAAAACACCGTTACCTCAGACAGTAGGACAAATGATGACGTTTCTAGGAATGACAGGCTTTAGTGCCGATTGGATAGAAGACTATGCAGTTAAGACAGGGCCTTTGAGAGAAATTATGAAACAAGCAGGATTACAACATTTAAGAAATCCATTAAAATGGAACACAGATGCCTTACTAGCATTTGAAGCAATAAAAAAAGAATTACAACAGGCCCCTGCCCTGGGAATGGCAGAATATGATAAAATGTTTCATCTATACGTGGCAAATAGAGTTGATGGTTATGCATCAGCTGTATTAATGCAAGAGACCTGTAGTGGGAGGAAAAAACAGCCTATAGCATACTATAGCACAAAATTAGACAATGTAGCCCAGGGATACCCACCATGTTACCAACAGGGTTTAGCTGCAGTGTATTATGCTTATGAAAAAGCATCCACAATAACTGTGGGGTATCCAGTAACAATATATACCCATCACAAAGTTGTGGAATTAATAGAACAAGGGAAATTTGTTCTGACACAAGCTCGAATTCTAGCCTATTCCTCATTACTCACATATCCAGATGTTACTATTAAAAGATGCCATACAGTTAATCCAGCTGAATTAATTCCTTTGGCTTTTGAAGGAGTACCTCATGAGTGTGTGAATGAGTCCTTGGCATTTACTAGATTACGACCAGATCTAGAATCAACACCTATTACTGAAGCAGAAGTAACTTACTTTGTAGATGGTTCTAGCTTTAGGGATCACGAAGGAAATCATACAGGATATTCAGTAGTTAAGAAAAACAAAAAAGAATTTGAATCTGTGATATCACAACATTGTGTACAGCCCTGCTCTGCTCAATTAGCAGAATTAAAAGCTCTCACAACTGCATGTCAGTTAGCAAAAGGACAAACTGCTAACATTTTTACAGATTCAGCGTATGCTCATGGTGTATGTCATCTATTCGGAGCAGTGTGGAAACAAAGAGGTTTCAAAAAGAGTGATGGGACTCCCATTCAACATAGTGAACAAATAGGGCAATTGATTTCTGCTATGATGCTACCAAAACGACTAGCAATAATCAAATGTCAAGCACACAAGAAGGGAAATGACTATGTCATCAAAGGAAATAATGCAGCAGATCTAGAAGCTAAAAAAGCTTCAGGGTGTCAAGTAGCAGTATTAGCACCTGTTGTACTTATCGAGCCTCATCCTCAATTGGATGACATTATTCGAATACAACAACAAGCAGGCCCCTATGAACAATCAATGTGGCAACAAAGGGGAGCTAAAAAAGACTCACAGGAAATTTGGCGTACACATGAAGGACACATTGTTGCACCTACTTCACTGTTGAATATTCTTATTACAGATGCACATGGTTTTGACCATTGTGCAAGGGGAGAAGTAGTAAGAAAAATTAAACAGCAAGGATATTGGTCTCCTTATTTATATGCAATGGTGGATGAATTTTTGTCCACATGTGAAGTATGTGCTAAATACAAAGAAAAGGCATGGTGACACCAATAGGCCATATTCCAACACCTGAAGGCCCCTTTAAACATCTTGTATGTGATTATGTGGATATGATAAAGCGTGTACAAGGCAAAAGATACATGCTTGTTATCATAGACAGGTTTAGCAGATGGGTGGAAGCAGTACCATCCGCGGATCTAGGAGCAGGAACTGTAATTAAATTCCTAACAAGAGAGGTAATTCCTAGATTTGGAATTCCATCAGAAATAAGTTCAGATAATGGGTTGGCATTCATACAAAAAACTGTGAAACAAGTGTTGCAACAATTAAGAATAAAACAGAGACTAGGATGCGTTTATAGACCTCAGTCACAAGGGATAGTGGAGAGGGTTAATGGAGTTATCAAGGCTAAAATAAACAAAATATGTGAAAGTACTAAACTTAATTGGATTGATGCATTACCGCTCGCACTAATGAGCTATCGCATGCAAACTAACAGGAGCACGCACTTAACACCGCATGAAATGCTTACGGGTCGACCCATGCCTGTGCCATATTGTAGAGGTCCCTATAAAGGACCTCCTCTAGAACAATTACAAATGGAACTTCGCTCTTATATGAAGAAACTAACTGCCATACATAAAGCTATCTATTTACAGGAAAAAAGAAAAGAGCCCAGTGAGGAATCGGAGACGGTCTGTCCAGTTGTTCCAGGGGACCAAGTTTATCTGAGGGTATTCCGGAGAAAATGGAATGAGCCCAGGAGAGAAGGACCCTACACAGTGGTGAGAGCTACTCCAACAGCAGTCCAAGTGGAGGGAAGCACAACCTGGTATCATCTAAACCACTGTACTAGAGTTCCCACAGGAAAGGCAGAAAGAAAGGAAAGCAGACAACCAGACAATACAGGAGAGAGCAATGAGGAAGAATCAGAGACACATGATGAAGTGCAAACTGACGAGAGCTCTTTCCTCCTGTCAGACAAACTGGAGAGGACAGAGAATAAGTCTGACAACATGTCTGAAGACCATTCTATGCCTAATGAATCTCATAATGCAGACTCAAACTCAACCAATAGAAAGCAACCTGACTTCCCTTCAATTGACTTTACAACCTTTGAACAAAAGTGATAATGTGATCAACCCAACAGAACCAACGATAATCAAAAATCGTAGAGACATTGATTATGATGTTCAAGGTGATGAAGACGTTAGTCAAATTGATGCATTATGGGATACAGCCCAAAATAATGAATGGTATAAATGGGCAGCCTTGATGTCACTGGGTGACTAATCCGGGCGGAACTGTAGTGTGGGAAATATTTCCGCCCGGACCAATTTAAGTGAAACATAAGTTCTGTTCCGGTTGGCCCAAGGTGGGGAAATTATCCAAAATACATGTCAGGTGTGGGAAGAGGACGTGTTGGATACCGATTGGAGGATCGGGAAGGATGCAGTGATATAAAAGGGGCTGGTTTATGAACAGGAGTAGGTTTTTTGTTCTGCTGTTGTTCCACGGGATACGGAAGTGGCTGGTGTGGCGTGGATGTTGCGATTTACGGGCTGCAACGGAGAATCCAAGGAAAATGGATATTGGAAGTGCGGAGGAAGTTAAGTGATCGATCTTTTGTATGTTGTGTTTACCTCTTATTGTGGATTGAGTTGAAGGAGCGATCCTACGTTTGGAAGGCCCCTGAGTGAAGGAGATCATTGAATTCGTGTTGGGAGAGGACAACACTGTGCACTGGTGGGTGAAGACTTTACGAACATTTCTTGTATATTGTGGAGAGTGAATGACGGATGTGGAGGGAGATTAACCACCTTTAAGAAAGGATTCCGACTGCATATCTCTCCGTAGCAGTGGAAAATCCCCCCCCCCTCTTGTGTTGATCTGATAATCCTCAGTGCTTGTGTGTTTACTCAGTGTTGATAGTAGTGCCTTGCGTTGGAGATCGCTGGGAAAGACGGAGAGACTCCGGTGTACGATATATCTGCCTGCTGTGGTCTGCCCTCCTGCCTTTGTCCATCTGACCCGCCCTGTCAGGACTCTGAGCCCGAAACGGGAATACACCACCGATCTTCTTTCACTGAGTGTGTGGAGTGTGGTGAGTGCTGCTATATTGAAGTGTACACACGAGAAGAATTGTAGTGCCTTTGTGGTGTGTGGTGTTTGTCCGTGGTTGTGTCCCTGGTCGTAGGAAGAGGCCTGACGGAGAGGAGTAGTGTATTGGTGGCAACCACAGTCTTTACCTTAAGTAAGCTGGAGCTCGGACGTGTTGGAGGCGCCTCTGGAGGAGGTTGGATGTCGTTGCCCACGCAGCAATCCCTGTAAGCTTTTAAATCAAAGCCTTATCCTTTTTTTATCCATGTGACGTTGTGTCCTTGGCCCTGTCGGCAACCACCGGCCTTGTGCGTGTCGTCTGTGCTGTTTATTTGACGAGGGAAGCGAAGGACAACAGCCGATCCTCCCCCGTGCGCTCCCTTGTCAAGCTGGGCGGGAAGCCCAGTATTGTTTGCAGTTTCATCTGTAAGGCCCACCAGCCGTCAGTCATCGACTAAACCCGTATCTGCTTGGAATACAGACCTCTGAATATCTTCAGTGGTGAGTAGCGTATTAACAGCCCAGCCCCGTGAATACTCACCTGTGTATTGAACACTGTACTTACTTGAGAGCTAGAACCCCTGCACGCTAACAGCTCAGCCCTGTGAATACCCACCTGTGTATGGAACACTGTACTTACATTGAGAGCTAGAACCCCTGCACGCTAACAGCTCAGCCCTGTGAATACTTACCTGTGTATGGAACACTGTACTTATATTGAGAGCTAGAACCCCTGCACGCTAACAGCTCAGCCCAGTGAATACTTACCTGTGTATCGAACACTGTACTTACCTGAGAGCTAGAACCCCTGCACGCTAACAGCCCAGCCCTGTGAATACCCACCTGTGTATCGAACACTGTATTTACCTGAGAGCTAGAACCTCTGCACATTAACAGCCCAGCCCTGTGAATACTCACCTGTGTATTGAACACTGTACTTACTTGAGAGCTAGAACCCCTGCACGCTAACAGCCCAGCCCTGTGAATACCCACCTGTGTATGGAACACTGTACTTACATTGAGAGCTAGAACCCCTGCACGCTAACAGCTCAGCCCTGCGAATACTTACCTGTGTATCGAACACTGTACTTACCTGAGAGCTAGAACCCCTGCACGCTAACAGCCCAGCCCTGTGAATACCCACCTGTGTATCGAACACTGTATTTACCTGAGAGCTAGAACCCCTGTACGCTAACAGCCCAGCCCTGTGAATACTTACCTGTGTATTGAACGCTGTACATACCTGAGAGCTAGAACCTCTGCACGCCAACAGCCCAGCCCTGTGAATACTTACCTGTGTATTGAACGCTGTACTTACCTAAGAGCAAGAACCTCTTCACATTAACAAGCCCAGCCCTGTGAATACCCACCTGTGTATTGAACACTGTACTTACTTGAGAGCTAGAACCCCTGCACGCTAACAGCCCAGTCCTTTGAATACTTACCTGTGTATGGAACACTGTACTTACTTGAGAGCTAGAACCCCTGCACGCTAACAGCTTAGCCCTGTGAATACTCACCTGTGTATTGAACTCTGTATTTACCTGAGAGCTAGAACCCCTGCACGGTAACTGCCTAGCTCTTGCTTTAAACTTACCTGGAGTGGAGTCGGCGGGAAATTAAGGGCTGAAGTGGAGTGTTGTCGAGGAAGGGCTGAAGAGGAGTGTTCTTGAGACTGGAATCCGTATTTGTGGATAAAGAATAGTTCGAGTCATCATTAGTTTTAAAGTTTCCTTACCCCTTTCCCCAAACTTTTAAACAAATAAAATTGTTACATTTTAATCTTGGTTGTCCGTCCATTCATTGGGGTGTTGTGGGACCTCCTCGAGGTGGAAGTTAGAGGGAGGAGCGAGACCCGTTGAATTGGTGGTCCGCTCCGGCCTGTGACAGATTTTGGCGTAGTCGGCAGGGTTCCACCTCGAGTTGAGCGACCGCGGCTCCCCAATGGCGGACGAGGCAGTGCCTGAGGCCCCACCCCGAGTCATGCCCATTTTCTTGGGAGCCCCCTGGGCACCGAAGTATGGAGGGCCGGGATCTGAGATACGGCTGTCGGAATGGAAAGCCCAGGTCGAATATCTGGCTGGGATTCAAGGATTGAGCGCCCCCCAGAAACTGCAGTTTGTGATAAATTCCCTAGAGGGGGAGGCCCAACGGGAAGTCCAGGCTGCCCCAGAGACAGTCCGAGCTACTGCACAAGATGTGTTGGACTTCCTCACAGGAATATATGGGGATGCAACCCCAGTAGCTGTCCTTCGGGCCCAGTTTTTCAATTGCAAGCAAGGGCAGCAACAATCCTTAAGGGCCTTCACACTAAGGTTGCGGGAGCAGTTCATCAGGCTGCGAGGTAAGCGGGACCATGGCTTGGGAGAGGGGGAGACTCTCTTACGAGACCAGTTCCTGTTGGGGCTGCGAGAGGGCCCAGTTCGTCAGAGTCTACGTGTTCAATTTCGTAGAGACCCATCTATGACGTTTGAAGACCTGAGAGCCGAGGCTCTGGCCCTAGAAGCGGATCAGGTGGGAGTGGTGGATTCCCCAGTGTGTGCGGCAGTGAGTGGAGAAGTGGCAGCTGCCTCTGGAACAGGGGATTGGAAACAGGCCTTACGTTCTGAGCTCTTGAAGGATGTCCGAGAGCAGATGGCAGAGTTATCTAAAACCCTCCTAGAAGAGATGCGACGAGGCCCCCAACGCTTACCACCAATGTCACTGGAGCGGTCGCATTCCGAGGGAAGACGAGGTCTGGAGAGACGTCCAGTACGGGAAGCCCGGGCCCGTTTTCAGTGGGACGAACAGGGACGCCCCATTTGTAATCGGTGTGGTGAGCCAGGGCATTATAGTCGCCAATGCGGCTCTCGACGGGGTTCCGAAGGGGATTTTTAGGTCGGCCGGCCACTGTGGGTCAAGTGGCTGGGACCTCTGTGAGTGACCCAAATTGGATGAGCGCCCCCAGGAATCAGCTGATCGGGCATAGCCCAGTGGTAGAGGTACGGATCCGTGGGGTGAAGATACGATGTCTGGTAGACACTGGGTCTCAAGTCACCTTAGTCTCAGAGAGCCTGTCCAAGGAGCTGTTTCAGGGTAGCCAGGTACAGGGAACAGAAGCACCCTGGCTGACCTTACGGGGGGCTAATGGACTGGAGATCCCCTATGTCGGATATCTAGTTACAGATTTGGAGATTAATGGAATCACTGTGCCCCAGAAGGGGGTCGTTATTGTCCGAGATCATTGCCTAGGAATCCAAAAAGCCCTGTTGGGGATGAACGTAATTGCAGACTGCTGGGAGGAGTTGTTTCAGGCTAGGCCTAAGAAGACCCTACCACCGGCAGAAAGACAAGAATGGGAAAGGATAGAGGCCGATTGTCGTCGGGTACACATGGCCAAGGCACGGGGGAGTCAAGAAGGTATCGGGCGGGTTGCCTGCCGATACGCAGTATCTATACCGGCAAGGAGTGAGGCCATTGTCTGGGCAAGAGTACCATCGTACGAGTGCGGGTCGTCAGGCTGGGTGCTGGTCGAGCCCCATATGGACTGCCAGAGTGTAGCAGTGGCCCATGGATTGGCAGTGGTTCGCCGAGGCCGAGTCCCGGTGAAGATACGGAACGAGAACCCTTACCCTGTCAATTTACATCGTCACCAGCGGTTGGTCCTGGTGACCATGGTGGATGCCCACCAGGTGCGAGAGGGCCGGGAAGTCAGCTTCCGGCAGGTGTGTCCTACGGTCGTAGAAGTGACCTTGGCTCAGGTGGACTTATCCCTGGAACAGCTCGGAAATGAGGTGCCTGTTCACCTGACCAGAGAGTCCCTGCAGGGAGAAGGGCTAGAGGAAAGCCAGAGTAAACAATTGCAGGATCTCCTTACCAAGTGGCAACATGTGTTCTCCAGACATGATGAGGACTATGGCTGTACCGGTGTAGTGAAACATCAGATCCCCACTGGCGATGCCCTGCCTAGTCGTGAGAGATACCGTCCAGTACCACCCACTCTGTATTCGGAGGTTCGTACTCTGCTGCAGGGAATGTTGGACAAGGGGATTGTCCGGGAGAGCAGTAGCCCATGGGCGGCCCCGATTGTCCTCGTCCAGAAGAAGACGGGAGCTTGGAGATTTTGTGTAGACTATCGGAAATTAAATCAAGTCACAAAGAAAGATGCTTTTCCACTGCCGCGGATAGAGGACTCTCTTGCCAGCCTGACACGGTCTGTATGGTACTCCACTTTGGATCTTGCGAGTGGGTATTGGCAAGTCCAGGTCGAGGGGGTCGACCGAGAGAAGACTGCTTTCACCACTCCCTTTGGGCTTTTTGAGTGGGACCGTATGCCCTTTGGCCTATGTAATGCACCGGCCACGTTCCAACGGCTGATGCAGCGGTGTCTGGGTGGCCAGTTGGTGGACTCTACGCTGGTATATCTAGATGATGTCATCGTCTATTCCCCAGATTTTGAGTCCCATCTGCGACATCTGGAGGATGTGTTTCGGGCCATGGAGCAGTATGGGTTGAAGCTGCAGCCAGAGAAGTGCCACCTGTTGAGGAAGGAGGTGAAGTTTCTGGGCCATTGTGTGAGTGCCTCGGGGGTCTCGGTGGATCCCGAGAAGGTGGCGGCTGTGCAGGGCTGGGAGGCACCGAAAACCGTGAGGCAAGTTCGGTCCTTTTTGGGCTTCGTCGGATACTATCGGCGATTCATCAAGGATTTTTCAAAAATTGCCAAACCCTTGAATCAGCTGTTGGCAGGGACTGGGCGTCCTCGCGGCCGTGGGTCTCCCTCCATTGCTTGGAGCCCGGTGTGTGAATCGGCGTTTCAAAGGCTGAAGCAAGAGCTGCTCCAGGCTCCAATCTTGGGCTATGCGGATTATTCACAACCTTTCATCTTGTACACAGACGCCAGTAACCTCGGGCTTGGGGCGGTGTTAGCTCAGCAGCAGCAAGGGGTAGAGCGAGTGATCGCCTATGCTAGCCGAAGCCTCCACCCGGCAGAGAGGAATGATTCGAATTACAGTTCATTTAAGCTGGAGTTGCTGGCTTTGAAGTGGGCCCTGAGTGAAAAATTCAAAGATTACTTATGGGGTGCTAAAGTACAGGTGATAACAGATAACAACCCCTTGGTCCACTTACAGACGGCAAAGCTGGGGGCAGTGGAGCAAAGATGGGTGGCCCAGCTGGCCAACTTCGACTACCAGATCCAATATCGGCCAGGCCGAGAGCACACAAATGCCGACGTCTTGTCCAGACTCCCGGAGGCACATCAGATGGAGAGTGAACGAGAGTTACCGATAGGCCCGGAGGAAGGGCTGACAGTGGGGGTTGTAGAGGTACCGGGGGCTCCGCAGGAGGCTGTGCCAGTGAGTTGGGGCTGGGACCCGCAACGATGGAGGGAGCGTCAAGAGGAGGACCAGGATTTGAGAATGCTAGGTCATTGGTTAAGACGGAGGAGGGGGCCAACGAAGGTGGAATGGCGAGCCCAGACTCACAAGGTGAGGAAGTTGTTGGGGCAGTGGGCACGCCTTGGCTTGAGAGATGGGGTGATGTGCAGGACGATTAAAGACCCGAAGTCGGGAGAGGAGGTCCGCCAGGTGTTGGTGCCAGGGGGCCAGGTGCAGGCTTTGTTAGAGGCCTACCATACACAATTGGGGCATCAGGGGAATGAGAGGACGTTGTCGCTTCTGCGGCGACATTTCTACTGGCCCGGGATGGAGGCCGCTGTGAGTTTGTTCATTCAAGCATGCCCTCGATGTACCCTGTTTAAGGCTCGGAAGGAGGTGAAGGCCCCGATGGTTCCGATACAGGCCGGGGCCCCGTTGCATATCCTGGCCATGGATTATCTAACCTTGGGCAGGCCCATGGACCGCTACCAAAACATCTTGGTGGTCACCGACCTGTTTACCAAGTATGCTTGGGCCATCCCGACTTTGGATCAGACAGCCAACGTGACCGCCACCGCTTTATGGAGGGCAGTGATTCAGCCTTTCGGATGCCCAGAATTCTTGCACAGTGACCAGGGGCCGAACTTTGAGTCCAGAGTGATCAGGGAGTTGTGTCGGGTGTATGGATGTACAAAGCCCCTACTACCCCCTACCATCCCCAAGGGAATGGGTGCTGCGAACGCTTCAACCAGACTCTGTTGAGCCTACTGGGTACGCTGGACCAGGAACGTCAGAACGATTGGGTGAGTAACCTTCCTGCACTGGTCCAGGCCTATAACAACAGCGTCCACAGCACTACGGGGTACGCTCCGACCTACCTGATGTTCGGGAGACATGTGCGGTTGCCGACAGACTTGGTATTGGGGGTGGCCACGTTGGAAGAGACCTTGAGTTTGACCGAGTGGGTAAGATGCCACCACCAGCGCCTTCACTCTGCCTATGAGCAAGTCTCGGGGAGGATAAATGCTGCCGCAATTAAGAACAAACAGATATATGATCGGACGGCCAGAGAAGCCCCGTTGTTACCAGGAGAGAGAGTGCTGGTACGGGACAACCGGCGACAGGGGAAAGGGAAGTTGAGTGATCGTTGGGAGTCTGTTCCATATGTGGTGCAGCACCAGCAGCGGCTGGGGCAGCCGGTCTATGTACTTCGACCTGAGGGGAAGGCTGGACCAGAACGGGTATTACATCGCAACTTGATTCGGCCATGCCCGAACTACCCTAGACCTCCCCTAGAGGCATTACCAGCTCCGACTGTGTGCGCTCCGCCGTTGCAAGCATGGGCCATAGTTCCGAGGCTCCCAGAGGCTGAACCAAGGGGACTGGACCCCGGATCACCACCTAGACGGTCCCAACGAGAGAACCAAGGACGGCCCCCCGAGAGGTATGGGGATTGGGTTGAACAACCACGTTCTAGGGACTAGAACGATTTGGCGGGGGAGGATGTCACTGGGTGACTAATCCGGGCGGAACTGTAGTGTGGGAAATATTTCCGCCCGGACCAATTTAAGTGAAACATAAGTTCTGTTCCGGTTGGCCCAAGGTGGGGAAATTATCCAAAATACATGTCAGGTGTGGGAAGAGGACGTGTTGGATACCGATTGGAGGATCGGGAAGGATGCAGTGATATAAAAGGGGCTGGTTTATGAACAGGAGTAGGTTTTTTGTTCTGCTGTTGTTCCACGGGATACGGAAGTGGCTGGTGTGGCGTGGATGTTGCGATTTACGGGCTGCAACGGAGAATCCAAGGAAAATGGATATTGGAAGTGCGGAGGAAGTTAAGTGATCGATCTTTTGTATGTTGTGTTTACCTCTTATTGTGGATTGAGTTGAAGGAGCGATCCTACGTTTGGAAGGCCCCTGAGTGAAGGAGATCATTGAATTCGTGTTGGGAGAGGACAACACTGTGCACTGGTGGGTGAAGACTTTACGAACATTTCTTGTATATTGTGGAGAGTGAATGACGGATGTGGAGGGAGATTAACCACCTTTAAGAAAGGATTCCGACTGCATATCTCTCCGTAGCAGTGGAAAATCCCCCCCCCCTCTTGTGTTGATCTGATAATCCTCAGTGCTTGTGTGTTTACTCAGTGTTGATAGTAGTGCCTTGCGTTGGAGATCGCTGGGAAAGACGGAGAGACTCCGGTGTACGATATATCTGCCTGCTGTGGTCTGCCCTCCTGCCTTTGTCCATCTGACCCGCCCTGTCAGGACTCTGAGCCCGAAACGGGAATACACCACCGATCTTCTTTCACTGAGTGTGTGGAGTGTGGTGAGTGCTGCTATATTGAAGTGTACACACGAGAAGAATTGTAGTGCCTTTGTGGTGTGTGGTGTTTGTCCGTGGTTGTGTCCCTGGTCGTAGGAAGAGGCCTGACGGAGAGGAGTAGTGTATTGGTGGCAACCACAGTCTTTACCTTAAGTAAGCTGGAGCTCGGACGTGTTGGAGGCGCCTCTGGAGGAGGTTGGATGTCGTTGCCCACGCAGCAATCCCTGTAAGCTTTTAAATCAAAGCCTTATCCTTTTTTTATCCATGTGACGTTGTGTCCTTGGCCCTGTCGGCAACCACCGGCCTTGTGCGTGTCGTCTGTGCTGTTTATTTGACGAGGGAAGCGAAGGACAACAGCCGATCCTCCCCCGTGCGCCCCCTTGTCAAGCTGGGCGGGAAGCCCAGTATTGTTTGCAGTTTCATCTGTAAGGCCCACCAGCCGTCAGTCATCGACTAAACCCGTATCTGCTTGGAATACAGACCTCTGAATATCTTCAGTGGTGAGTAGCGTATTAACAGCCCAGCCCCGTGAATACTCACCTGTGTATTGAACACTGTACTTACTTGAGAGCTAGAACCCCTGCACGCTAACAGCTCAGCCCTGTGAATACCCACCTGTGTATGGAACACTGTACTTACATTGAGAGCTAGAACCCCTGCACGCTAACAGCTCAGCCCTGTGAATACTTACCTGTGTATGGAACACTGTACTTATATTGAGAGCTAGAACCCCTGCACGCTAACAGCTCA
Organism: Carassius gibelio; assembly: GCF_023724105.1. Taxonomy (NCBI): domain Eukaryota; kingdom Metazoa; phylum Chordata; class Actinopteri; order Cypriniformes; family Cyprinidae; genus Carassius; species Carassius gibelio. The sequence goes on along the minus strand of NC_068402.1, from coordinate 21,320,552 downwards.
GCCCAGTGAATACTTACCTGTGTATCGAACACTGTACTTACCTGAGAGCTAGAACCCCTGCACGCTAACAGCCCAGCCCTGTGAATACCCACCTGTGTATCGAACACTGTATTTACCTGAGAGCTAGAACCTCTGCACATTAACAGCCCAGCCCTGTGAATACTCACCTGTGTATTGAACACTGTACTTACTTGAGAGCTAGAACCCCTGCACGCTAACAGCCCAGCCCTGTGAATACCCACCTGTGTATGGAACACTGTACTTACATTGAGAGCTAGAACCCCTGCACGCTAACAGCTCAGCCCTGCGAATACTTACCTGTGTATCGAACACTGTACTTACCTGAGAGCTAGAACCCCTGCACGCTAACAGCCCAGCCCTGTGAATACCCACCTGTGTATCGAACACTGTATTTACCTGAGAGCTAGAACCCCTGTACGCTAACAGCCCAGCCCTGTGAATACTTACCTGTGTATTGAACGCTGTACATACCTGAGAGCTAGAACCTCTGCACGCCAACAGCCCAGCCCTGTGAATACTTACCTGTGTATTGAACGCTGTACTTACCTAAGAGCAAGAACCTCTTCACATTAACAAGCCCAGCCCTGTGAATACCCACCTGTGTATTGAACACTGTACTTACTTGAGAGCTAGAACCCCTGCACGCTAACAGCCCAGCCCTTTGAATACTTACCTGTGTATGGAACACTGTACTTACTTGAGAGCTAGAACCCCTGCACGCTAACAGCTTAGCCCTGTGAATACTCACCTGTGTATTGAACTCTGTATTTACCTGAGAGCTAGAACCCCTGCACGGTAACTGCCTAGCTCTTGCTTTAAACTTACCTGGAGTGGAGTCGGCGGGAAATTAAGGGCTGAAGTGGAGTGTTGTCGAGGAAGGGCTGAAGAGGAGTGTTCTTGAGACTGGAATCCGTATTTGTGGATAAAGAATAGTTCGAGTCATCATTAGTTTTAAAGTTTCCTTACCCCTTTCCCCAAACTTTTAAACAAATAAAATTGTTACATTTTAATCTTGGTTGTCCGTCCATTCATTGGGGTGTTGTGGGACCTCCTCGAGGTGGAAGTTAGAGGGAGGAGCGAGACCCGTTGAATTGGTGGTCCGCTCCGGCCTGTGACATTTACAGCTAAAGAAACAGGAAAAGAAAATTGCTTGCTGTGCTCCAAATCTCCGTTAAACAAAGTAATAGCCATACCAAATCCATATGACTACCGAAAATGTGCCCAATTTGGAAGAAACTTTTGTCATTTAACAGATTTTACCAGGCCATATTGTATTGCCGAATGCCTTGGATTTTTAGGAAATCCTAAATTAACAGATTATTTCTTTAGACCACTCTGGGGATCCTGGTGTCAGTATTCAGATATCGGTCAAAATATAAAAATTGAAAAACAAAAAGTAGAGATTCCAAAATGGTATAGCATAGATTATAAACAAGAATATGAGTGTTTCCATAAACCAAAAGGAACCCAAGATGTGGGTAAATTTAAAGGAAGATGTGCTATTATTTGGTATATAGATAAGAAAAATTCTTGGAAATCAGGAGTTCCTTCTAGAGCTCCAGATCTTTTAGCATTCGGAATAACTAAAGGAAGTAAGATAGCACCTGAAAAATGTGAAAATCAAACTATAGCCTTACCTCCAATAGAAATTTATGAAGATCAATCATTAATAATAGCAGATTTCTTTTGGATCTGTGGAGGTGAAATATTATTGCCGTCTTTACCAGCTGGATGGAAAGGTATATGTGTAAGAGTAAGGTTACTTCAAGAAGTTAGCATGGCACAATGGGGAACAGAACAGAGCACGAAAAAGGAAGACAATAGAACTAAAAGAGGATACGAGCCAGACCCCGATGTATATTTAGACTCAATTGGACAGCCAAGAGGAATTCCTAATAAATTCAAGGCAAGAAGTGAAATAAAAGGAGGTTTCGAGTCAATCCTGGTTTGGATCACACCAAACAAAAATACAGAGTGGATTAATTATATCTATTATAATCAACAAAGATTCATTAATTATACGGATGAGGCTTTAACTTTACTAGGCGACCAAGTGCATGCAACAATTAAGAAATGAAATTACAACAAATGCCGGAAGAGACCAACACATTTGGGATTGGATTGATGTGAAATTTGGAGCATGGGGAGCATGGTTTGTTAAACTAGGAATGTTTTTAGGAGTTGCCATATTAATAGGAGGATTATTATTTTGCTGTGTATTACCTTTATTAAGATCATTAATCATCAATGCTACTGTTAAGCAAATGGGAGTGATAAAAGTCCCAATTAATCAACAAAGGATCATTGAAAAGAGTCTGGAGGAATATTATGAAGGATGGCTAAACAAACTGAACTTGAATGAGCAAACTTTGGACGATAGTTCTATCAACTCTGAGGATGATGAAGATGTCTAAGGGTTAACCATACCCTGGATATAAGTGCCAGTTGAACTTTGGCCCAGGGAGGCTCTCTACGATACATAAAGTATCTGAGCCGAAGATCAACTTTTATAATCTTGTGATATTCAATTATTGATGTAATGTATGTATTTTATGTCTTTTATACATAACTGTGATAACCACAGGCAAGTGCTGAACCAATTACACGCTCACGCTTTTAACATTGTGTACTATTAAAGAAGGAATTTGGGAGACTGGATCTTTTACTCCCTCCTCGTCAAATAAGGAGAGAGATGTTTGGTCCAGTAATCCCTCAGAGTGGAATTCCATAATCTAGTCACTGGTGATAATACAATGTGACTTATTTAGTCACTAGGTAGTGTAACTAATATGACTGGATTATGGAGTAGCACTCTGGATAAGAATAATCAAATGTGAGACTTATTAAGTCTCAAAGGGGAGAATATGTGGAAGATTTTTATTAGTAAAGTTTCAATTAATCAAGTATATAATCAATGTGAATCTAGCCATTTTTGTTTTAAAGTTATTATTCTATTAAACTCTTACAGGCCTAAAATCTAATAGACAAGTTGCCTATGCCCTGGAATGCACAGAGATAAGCATATGGTCAGACATACCTTAAAGGCCTCCCCTCCCCTTGTGATTTATGATGGTCTAAAAGGAGACATGTCTATGTGGGACCGCCCCATGTATGATGTATATAAGGAAAAACCAAATAACGCACGGGAGAGTTCCTTGCAACGTCCTCTCGACTTTGTTTTGTTTAAAATAAAGTCTTTTCTTCGGTGAGAAACCCCTGACTGAGTGTGATTCTTCTGAGAACCGGCGAAATACACCACATAGCCAGATCCATGTCTTGGGATTGTAGAAGTTTTGATATCACATTAGTTCGTTCCAGGATTTTGCTTTGGAGGACAACAAGACAAACAAATGAGAATTTCTCCATTGCCTGTTGCAACGATGCAGCCTCGTCCCGTTCATCTTTCTTTCTGCTTGTCAGTGAAAGTTTTGCCAATGCCGTCATCACATCATTGTACCAATATCTCAGAGCGGTTACTGCTTCGTGACGTGAGGACCATCTAGTCAGGCATAACTTTTTCAGTGTTATGTTGGAGTCATTGTTTGTCTCGTCACTGTGTGTTTTATTTGAGAGCATTGCCCATCTTTTTATGCTGTGCCCAAAGAACACATAAATGCGCTTAACAATGCCAAAGAACGGTGTAAGGGAAACAGGTCAATTTAGCTCAAAGGGAATCATTTAATAATTTAATATCTGGGGATACGTTGCCTTCGTTTCCTGTGAAAGGGACTCCCGTTGAAAGGGGTATCCCGGTGTCGCTGATTGGCTGGAAGTTCAGTAGTGGCTGAAGTGACGTCTTGGGAAGCCCGTGGTTGTTGGGCGTTGGCTGAAGGTGCAGAGACGTGTGCGCTGGTTGAAGTTGAAAGGGCACCCGAGGTCAGGCGTCGGAGACTCAACGTTACAAAACTTAACTCAGAACACGAAACTCTCAAACGGAAAAGAAAAGAAATAAAGTTTGACGAGACTAGGTTGTGTTCCTTCTCATCGTGGCTAAGTAGCAGCAGCTAGGGACTAAAAGCAGACTAAAAGCAGACACTAAAAGCATGACTGATAGCACGAGCAAGGCTAGAACTAAAATCAAAGATTTTACGATGTCCTAGGTATTTAAAGTGGCCTGTTGGCCACACCTCAAATGTTGTCTTGACCAATCAGATATTGTCTTGGCTCGGGGGTATCATAAATCATTTGTTTATCTTACCAAGCATGTGGTCCAAAATTTTCCTAATTTTCTCGGGTCTAATTTTGGACATGATTCCTATAACACGAATATGATACATGGGACAAATAAATTATTGTCAGGTCTAATTCAAGCAAGAAGATTCGATCACACACATACCAAACACAATTATAAATTGTTAAGCTATGCCATAGTTATTAAAAAAAAAAAACATACACAATAAGTGATTATAACATGATAGTCAAATGTGTGGGTTACACATAAATGAATGTGGAGTGAAGCGATGGACTGATTCATTTATGAGTCTTTTTGAGTTCATTCTGGTCCATATATATGTACAAAAGCAGTTTCTTTGCCATTCTCATGACAAAAGACTTTTCTGTGAAGACAGAGGTTTAAAGCCCTTCCCCCCTTAGGAATTTCAGTCTGGTTCTGCTGGGTGGGAAGCAGTGTTAATTTTGACACTAATTTTTAATTTAGTTTTAGTCTTAGTCTTTTGACTATAATTCTTTTTAGTTTTAGTCAAGTTTTAGTCATCTGATTTGTTTTAATTTTAGTCTTATTTTAGTCGACTAAAATTGCTTGGTATTTTAGTCGACTAAAATAAGACTAAAATCAATAACAGATTTACTAGACAATTTTTTACAGCTGGTATAGGAAACAAACTTAACCAAAATATATAAAACACAAATTCAACTTTATTTCAACAAAACTGTGTCTTTATTTCGATTCAAAAGCTTTTATGCAGCAACAAACACGGTCATGATAATGTAAACAATAACTAGCTGCCAATTGACCATCAATAAAAGAAAAATAAAGTTAGGTCCAGGACCTTAAAGCTTATAGCTGAGCTGAACAATAAGTGCATACATTTAAAGTAAATATTCAATAAGTTGGGTGGATAAAAAAAGTAACAAGATTTTATAAGGTATTCATTTGTTTAGCAATATTGTATGTTTTAAATACTACAATATTGCTAGATTAGTATGTATAATGATAGGATGTGAACATTCACGTTTCACATGACTAATATAGAAATATTTGTGATATTGTCAACAAGTAGAACATTATAAAATATACTAAACATTAGTATTAATCAAATGTATGTATCATAATATTACGTATTAGTATTTTGCTCTCATCTAACTTGAAGCCGGGGCTATTTTACAGTACTTTTCAGTTCGTAATATTTAATGCTACAACATCTACGCACTGCAGTCTTCCAATTTTGCTTAGCTCAATAAACAAAAGAACATCGTTGTGAAATTACATTTGAGAAAATGTCCAGGTGGCTCGTCTGTAAATGTCTTTTCAAATTGGTTGTGTTCTTGCCACGAATTAGCGTTCCGCGTGCTTTACACAGCTCTGTTTTGTTTTGTTCGTCGTCAAACGTGAAGTGAGCTGTGGACATTTTGTTGCTCTTTTAGACATCACCTCTTCGAATGCCGACTTCCCGGGAGCTCATTTAAAAACTGAAAACCTTTGCTTCACGTCTCAATAAGTCAGGCTCGGATTGGTTCTCTTCTCTCATTCTTTTGTTCATTCCTCGCATCTCTCCCGTCTGCTGATTTGATTTTCGTCACAGTCTATTTTCGTCTCGTCCTTTATTCGTTGACGATAATGTCAATCAATTTAGTCATAGTTTTAGTCTCCATCAGTGCCTTCTTTTTTAGTTTTCGTTTCGTTTTCGTCCACAAATATATATTCGTGACGAAAATAATGACGAAAATATTTAGTCAACGAAATTAACACTGGAAGTCAATGGAAGTGTTTAACTTGATCTCCTGGGTTTACATGTGATGTCCAGCGTTGCATTTCCATTACGAACAACACATTTTTGACACCAAATTTCTCTTCTTCGAATTGAAATTGTAAATAATTGTTCTAGTGGTGTTAATGTTCAAAGCTGTTGTGTGAGCAAGTTGGTTGGTCATCTTGCTTGGTTCTTGTGGCACTAGAACTGATTTATGTCTTCCTGAGGAATTCAGCTTGTGTTTCAATGCATCGCTTTGATAGACTCTTTAATTTGTCTGGTTCGACTCATTTCTGTTACAACTGTCTTACTTCTTGTATCTTCACCGCATCATTAAGGATGAGATTCAAATTGTGTGATGCACAGTGTACATACACGGCAGTTGGCTTCTTGGCAGCTATCCTTGCTTGGACACCACTGTATATGGCGCGCATATTTGTGAAGTATGAAGTATGTCCCTCTCCATATCCTTAGCCTATCCATAGTTCTGTTCTTGCGCCAAAGGTCGCATATCACACAATGCTGCTTGGTGTAGAGTGGATGACTCATGTTGTTGAATTTTCTTTGATAAATTACGCCAGGTATTTGTCTTCCATGTTGACTTGGAAAAAAGCCAACAGGGCTCGCAGTAGGCTACATCTAGTGTGGGGGAGTAGCACAGCCATGTCCTCGGTATCGCCAAACCAGACTTGGTTTTGCAAACGTAATATGCAGTTGTAAAGGAGCGGTTATCCTGTGCGGGTTCCCGTGGGAAAGGGCCAGTAGGTTTGCATGACCCCGAAGACACTATAAATCGTTTGACATTTGAGTCTAGATACTCAGCAAAATGACTCATGTCGGTTGGATGCTCATGCAAGGATATATTAGCAGTGATGGGCATATCTACCTCGTTCTCCTCGATGCTGTTGGATGACCCGCTGGTGTTGTTAGAACAGGCCACCGAGCGTGCACTGAATGCCTTACTCTGTTCCTCCACAACATTTTCACCTTTTACATCGATGTTGCTTGATCCACTGGTGCTAGCATTAACCATGGAGCTGCTACTACCAACAGTCGCTTCAGGTGCTTTACTCGCTTCACTCTCTTGCTCCATCTCAAACTCTATCTAATTAATTAATAAGAGCTTTGACACAATTCGAACACTGGTTAAAAACACAGTTTAGATGTTCTCAATATGCTCATATACTTCAAATACAACAATAAATGTCAACGTTTCAGCCAATTCAGAAGCATATAATGAGCTATGAAATGTTTTGACAGTAAAACCCTTGTACCCTTGACCCATTTTTGGAGTATATTGCAGCACTTTGCATTTTCATGTTAAAAGGACATGGGTTTATTTATTGAAATCAGTGTAATGTTGCTTTCTTTATAGTAAAAAAAAACTGTTCATGTATGGTAAATTTAAGTATACAATTATAATAGAGAAATAATAACTTTTATATTTGCTGTCATTCTTTAAGCTTGTTTGGCACTCCTGAGGATTGTGCAGGGATCAGGTCAAGTCACCTTTATTTATATAGTGCTTTAAACAAAAAAGATTGCATCAAAGCAACTTCACAACATTAATTAGGAAAGCTGTGTTTCAATAAAGCAAAATGACAGTTACAAGCAGTTCATCATTGAATTCAGTAATATCATCACCTCAGTTCAGTTTAAATAGTATCTGTGGAATCATTTGCAATCAAGTCAACAATATAGTTGTAAATGAGGTGTCCCCAATTAAGCAAGCCAGAGACGACAGTGGCAAGGAACCAAAACTCCATCGGTGACAGAATGGAGAAAAAAACTTGGGAGAAACCAGGCTCAGTTCTGACCAGAAGAAACCAGCAGTTCAATTCCAGGCTACAGCAAAGTCAGATTGTACAGAAGAATCATCAAGTGATCTTGATGAGGAGGACCACTTTGGATTGATCACCTTTGACAGTGAAGTTAGCTTATGGAAATGTGAGCTCCTCAAAGCTACTGAGGAAAATATGAAGAATGCAAAATCTTTTGTGAAGGGGAGAACAGAGATAGTGGAGGTTAGTTACAGCACTAATGTTACATAAGGAGTAAGAAAGTTGTACCCAACAGTGACACAACTATGTTTGGTCTTCCTTTAGCCACGGAAATAAACGCTGCAGTTCTAGCAGGAGTGGGAATGATCAAGCGACATCCATAACAGGGAACAGCCTCCATCCTGATCCTGCTGGCTGATGGAGATCCAAAATAAATATTTGTTGTCAGTCAGCACATCTTGTATTCTGCACTTTTATGAATATGTGATATATTCTTTCTCACTCTGTGATTCCTATACATTGTCATACAAAATCAAGTATACATAAATAATAATTGTTTGCAATGCCTGATAAAAAAAAAAAAAAAAAAAACTGTCAAAAGACCATTTATACTGTTTAACCATAAAAAAAATCATGCATTACACAATAGCATTTTTGTGACTATTGTTTTTTTCTTTTCAAAAATTAATTTTACGAGAAAAAAAATAATAGTACTTTTAAATGTTTGATTTTTTACTTAAAGGTACAATTTGTAAGATATTTGCAGTAAAATATCCCAAAACCACTAGGCTAGTGTTATATATTTTGTCCAGCTGATTACTAACAATATCTTTAATGTTTTCAACTACTTGTTAATTATGAGAAAATTCCCATTTTAAACAGTGACATGGGGCAGTGCAGTCGCCTATCAATGATGTTAGTTACCCTTTGTTACCGCCTTTACTGACGTAGAAACCACATGACAACAGTTTCGTGGACAAATGCGGAAGTAGCTTTGCGACAAACTTCAACTATAAAGAAATGCCGATCATGTTAATCATGTTAGCAAAATGCTAGCGACATGCTAACAACATGCTTATCATGCTACAAAAATGCTAGCAACATGCTAGCCACATGCTAATCATGATACAAACATGCTAGCAACATGCTAATCATGCTAGCAAAATGTTAGCGACATGCTAACAACATGCTAATCATGTTAGAAACATGATAGCAACATGCTTATCATGCTAGAGACATGCTAACCACATGCTAAGCATGCTAGAAACATGCTAGCAACATGCTAATCATGCTAGAGACATGCTACCACATGCTAATCATGCTAGCAAAATGCTAGTGACATGCTAGTCACTTGATAATCATGCTAGGAAAATGATTAGCATGTTAGCGACATGTTAGTCACTTACTAATCATGCTAGAAGCATGCTAGCAACATGCTAATCATGTTAGCAAAATGCTAGCGACATGCTAGCAACATGGTAATCATGCTAGAGACATGCTACCACATGCTAATCATGCTATAAACATGCTAGCAACATACTAGCAACATGCTAATCATGCTAGAAACATGTTAGCAACTTGGCTAATCATGCTAACAACATGGTAGTCACATGCTTTTAATGGTAGTAATATGTTGATCACTTTCTTTTTTTAATCTTCTTAACTTTTCAAACTTTTAAATCTTTTTAAACTTTTTAAGCTTTTCAAACTTTCTAAATTTTTCTAACTTTCTGGCCAGGCTTTTTCAAGCCAACTTAAAGTTTGAAAACAAACTTTACTATCTAGTTATTATTATTATTTGAATAATTGTAGCTTACATAAATAGGTAAAGCAAAACAAATATTCGGATTGTCCCTTATTTTTTCCCTTGTTTTCCTAAAGAATAAACACTTATTTTTTACAAGAATAAACATGATAACATCTTATTAATTAATAAAAATAATTTAAGCAATTAAAACCTTTTTTTAAAACTTGAATTTAAATACTATTAAACTAACTTTCAATTCTCAAGGAGTTTATAAGTAAAAAAAAAGTTCTAAATGAACTTGTGTTAACAATATAATTACACTGTAAAAAATGAATCATGGGTCTTTTAATTTTCATCAAAAAAATTAAGGTGATAATTAAAAATAATGTGTGGATTTCATTAAAGAAATTGTGATTCAGTGTTGTATAGAAAATAATGAGGACTTTTTACTAATAAAACCAAGAGATGCGTTTTCCTCATTTTATTTTAGGAGACTTAAGCAGTTTTGATGCTTGAATTGGGGAACTGATTAAACTAAAATAATTAAGGAAAGAAGGCTGCATATTTAATTTAAGTGAATAAGCTCAATTTTGCTGTTTTATTTTAGAGGTGATTGTTAGTTCCCAGCATGCGTTGCATATGGCTGGATATGGAGAGTAAATTTTGAAATGAAATGCTACTTTATGTTTTTGAGTGAAGGGAGGCATCTATTAATGTTTAATGTTCAGTTACATTTGACATTTGTAAGAGTTTCTGTAACATCGAAGTTTCCATTGCACAGTGCAATCGTTACTTAGAAGAGTAGAGCTTGTAGTTATGGATACTACTCTTCTAAGGTTTTATACCTTGTTTAATGAGCAGTAGCCTTGCTAGTGCTAGTGAAGTACTTTCCAGTATTTCTCAAGTATTTTAAGTAGTGACATCAGTTGCAGTCTTTATTTTTTATTTTGTTTAATTTTTTTGTTACTTTTTGTTTGAATTTCCCACCATTTTATAACAGTAGCCAGGTGGCGAAGACAAGAAAAAAGAAACTAAATTACAATGTCACTTGCAATCGCTACTTGCACTCTCTGCTACCTGTGACGTCACTTGCAATCGACACAAATCGTGCATGTTGCCAATGGAGACAAGATGCTGTAGTGGTGATTAAATGATTAAAACTAATTTAGTACTATAATGTACAGGGTCCTGCAAGAAAAAGACAAGACCGGCAAATCCGTGGCCAGAACAGCAGAATATGAACGTTTGCGCAAAGTCTCTCGCTAAGTGTAGAAAAAAACACTTAACATGGCTTAATATATTAAGATGCTATTAAATTATCAAATTAAATACACAGTTCATTAATATAATGAATATGTATATAGTATTTTCCTCACATACCACAAAATGTTGCATAACGGACTAAGATGATAAAGGCAAAACTCAATATGCTTCTCTACATTATTAAAATACATAACTATTAGGTGCAGGCAAGCACGTGAGCCCGGAATAAACGCAACATGCAAAGTTTCACATTAAGCATTTTTCCATATAGAATAAACTGTCTACAACTCATTTATATCACTGTACTCGTCTACTTGCCTGTACGGAGTTGATCCTTTTAAAATCACTTAATGCATTTCATAATGCACGTACATATTTTCTGGTCTGTATACATTGAGTCAACAACAAAAGACATATAGGCTAGGCCTACTGAATTGTCTTTATCATCTTAGTCTGTTATTAGGCCACAATAAAGGGATAGTTCACCCAAAAATCATAATTATGTTATTAATAACTCACCCTCATGTCGTTCCAAACCAGTAAGACCTCCATTTATCTTCAGAACACAGTTTAAGATAATTTAGATTTAGTCCGAGAGCTCTCAGTCCCTCCATTGAAACTGTGTGTACGGTATACTGTCCATGTCCAGAAAGGTAAGAAAAACATCATCAAAGTAGTCCATGTGACATCAGAGGGTCAGTTAGAATATTTTGAAGCATCTAAAATACATTTTGTTCCAGAACCCCCCCGCCCCTCCCTTTAAAATCTACTCAAATATAATACGTGTAATATTGCTACCATATTTTTTTTAAGCAGATAGCATGTAATATTTTTTACAGTGTAGAACTAACAATATAATTCGATTTTTTAAAATGAACAATTCCTGTATAAAATGGGACAGCAACCTTTATATCAGTGGTTCTCAACCTTTTTTTTTCCCAGCAAGCCGCACTATTAAGTGCAAGTCTACGAATATCATTTACATATTACGTCAGCAATACAATCCAACCTGATTTATAATATTATAGCCTAACTATTATGATATATAATCTATTACATTCATTGAAATAAACAATTCTACTCCCCATAAATAAAACACCTGATGCTGTCGGGAGCTGACCAATTTTGTGAGATTCAGCTTGAAAGGAGTAGTAACACAAAGAAGTTGCGATTGTAACACCTGTGTTATACTTTCCGCATGTGCAATCCGGTCGCGTACACGGCCAGCGTGGACGCAGACTTCTTCAATTTATACTTCTGAATGCGCAGGCTGATGGCCAGCTCTGCAATTGCCTCGGCACAGAGCCTCGGCACACACTCTCCAATGACGATTTTTACGCCACGCCTACCTAGTGGTCCATAGCGGACTCGCGGACGCAGAAAGTTTGACAGAGGCTTTAAGATGCAGGCAAAGCACTTTTTAATTTAATAATATGAGGTTCTCTCTTGAGATATTTTGTCACATTTCTTCAATTAAGGATTGTTAGGCTACATAGTGTATGGTGTTTCCAATTAGCTATCTGAACTTCTTCAAGTGAGTTGCGGGGCAAAAAATAAATAAAAAAATAAACGAAAGTCCAGCGCTTCTCCTTTAATACTGATACTGCAACTATTCACAGTTTGTACATGTTCATTCACTGGCATTTTTTTAATTTCTTTTTTGTCTCCCTTAAAAAACTAATTTGTCCATTCTGATGCGCAATTTTACCTTAAAGGCAATTTCCCTAATGGCTGTTGATGACTATTTGAATTGAATTCTGCCAAAGTGCGCGCTTGTATGTGTTCGTTAAATGCTTATGCCAGTGCTCATGTCTGAAAATAATATATGAAGAAGAAAAAAATCACATAAAACATTAGGATATAGCTTATATTTCATTAGTAGCATATATATATATATATATTTTTTATTGATGTAAACAATAAAATTTTATTTTTTAATTTTTTATTCAGCATGTGGTGCAGGCCGCATTTGAATTCATGACAGGCCGCGGGTTGAAAACCACTTATATCAAACATTTTTAAATCGTCCACAGCTGAGCTTTGCGGGAGGCTGATCTGCGCCAGATCGCGTTAAGTGAATGTAATGAACAAAGTCATTTTCAGATGCAATAAAAAAAAAAAAAAAAAAAAAAAAACCTTGGATAACCTAGATTAGTCCCAGGTTCTGTTCTGAAGTAAAATAATTATAATTAGCTACTGTTAACCAAGAGTAACACATTTTAACGGATTAATCGCCTATTTTCATTTGCTGAATGTTTTCTTTCTTTTTTATTTTTTAAACACGCTAAAAAATAAATTAACTTTGTCAGAGGAAAAAAATATATGAGTCGTAGGTTTAATTTTAACGGATCAATCACCTATTTTCATTTGCTGCATGTTTTTTTTTTTTTTTTAAACACGCTAAAAATTAAATCAGTTTGTGAGAGG